>NC_056727.1:37426940-37431940 GCF_019279795.1 Protopterus annectens | reverse complement strand
CCCCTTTACATTCACTCCTTTTAATGCATGTTACATTTCTTTCTTGCAATGTAATGCTCTGGCTTTCCTATTTCCCCTTTACATTCACTCCTTTTAATGCATGTTATATTTCTTGCAGCACCAAGTTATTGTATATCTGCTGTGGCTTAGTGGTATGTCATGCAGACTGGGGAGTCCCAGGTGTGGGGTTTGGGACTGACAAGGATATTTTATTTTGCTGCTGAGCAGTACAAGGGCCTTGTCATACAGAGTGACTAAGGCATTTTTAAGCAGTTGTAAGCGGGTTTGCGCGAGTTTGCGTGATGCTTAGCTACGCATATCTATGCTTAGCTAAGCGCACACAAGCGCACACAAGCGCACACGCACTCATGTAAAGCGCTGCTAAACTCTGGGCAACTGTATTTAGGTAGGTAAAGCACTGCTTAAATCCTAATATCAAATCAAAATGGTCATATCATACCATTCCACATAACCTGCTGGTAAAGACCCACAGAACAAGATTTGTGTTATGGCATTTCTATTTTCCCTTTACATTCCCTCATAGTAATGCATGATATATTTATTACAGCACCAAGATATTGAATATCTGCTGTGGCTCAGTTGTAATTCATGCAGTCTAGTGTGTCCAGGGTTTGAGACTGACAGGAGTATTTTATTTTGCTGATGAGCAGACTACAGGCCTTGTCATACAGAGTGACTAAGGCACATTTAAGCAGTTGTAAGTGGGTTTGCATGAGTTTGCACGATGCTTAGCTATGCTTATCTATGCTTAGCTAAGTGCACACAAGCGCCCACCCGCTCACTACTGCTTAAAAGGGCTTACTCCCACTAACACCAGCGCTAATTTCTTTTAAAGAAAAGAAAATGGGGAAATAGGAAAGTGGTGAAAAAGGGGACACAAAGAGGGTGGGACAGTAGAAAAACAAGCTCAGGATGTCCAGGAAGGATGTAGGGAAGGCGCATAGCTGCCCAAATCTTTACCAGCAACAGCTGTGCATATGTTTGAAATTTAGAGTGAGATTTGAAACCTTCCACCCCTGAGAGAGGGGTGAGGACAACATAGTATGTTGTACAGCCAATTGTAATTATCAGTTTACATGTCCAGCAGACATGTGTGCGAAATGGGCAGCTATGTATGGGGCATAATTTTTTTGCGGGTACAGATTGCCCTTATTTTTTTTTTCAGGTAAGAGTGGAATGTGAGGTAAAGGAAGTAGGAATATTGGGGGAGGTGGGTTGGGGAGGTTAACAGACAAGACAAACAAGACGCATACAGGGGTGGAGTATGACACATGTGGTGGGTAAACACAATTGACGGGGATGGATGTTTGGGTATCGCAAGCCCATGAGCCCACAGATGGCAACAGTGGAACTGAGATCCCCACCCATGGGCAGTTACCACTGCACCTTCACAGCCCACACTGCGGCTGTGCTGGGGGCTGGATAGGAGGGGCAGGCACTCCCGTGAGCTGCGCCACTCTCTCCTCAAGCTGGCGTAGGGGATCAGTCGCAGAACGCCTGATCTCACTACGCACCACAGCCCGGACCCTTTGGAGGGTGAGTGGAGGCTCTCCTCTGGCCACGCTTGTAAAGGGGGGGGTGAGCCCCATCCCCTGCAGCGCTTCCACCCAAAGGTGGCACAGGGCCATTGGAGGAGGAGGTCCCGGGCTGGGCACTGGCACCAGGTGCAATTGCCAGATGAGGTGGGAGAGGTGGGTCCGCTGCGACCCGCCTTCCCAGTTGTCCTATGTTTAGCAGTATTTAATGGCATTTTGGGTTAGTAACAACCAACACCCTTCCAAATTAGTTGTAACAGCATGCATTAGTATTCCTATTAACCAAACACACATGAATTCCAAACGTTGAACAGCAAGCATAACACATGCATATTTAGAACAACAGTGGATATTCCAGCAGCATGCAGGGTTGATTGGTGGCAACAGGCCATCAGGTCTGGATACGTGAACAGGGCACATGCATCAACGTGCATGCAGATATGTATAAACCAACAGGACAAATGTCCATATGAATTAATTGTGAATACACATACCCAGTTTGGTGTGGAATGGCATCATTTGTTAACATAACATAGGGGGGTATAATATTACATTAACAACTTAGAATACCTATACATATACTGTACATTCCTACTAGATGCAGATATATATCCCCTACATGTATTAGTACAGTTCCCTGTATGTAACCTTAGAAATGTTAGTGATAGAGATGTTACTGCTACATTAATATACATTCTATTTGTATTCATATATGTTCATATCTGGCTGTGTTCAGGTAAAGTATCCTGCTACATTTGAACAGTTACATACAGTTCTAGCAATGCACTGACATTTGTGGGATCACAAGCACAAGCTGCTCATGTACCGGATTAACATGTACATACTATACATGAAACAGTTGAGGACTATAAATATTCTTCTGAGATACTGGCATTCCCATCAGCCAGTTTATATGGGCCTAGACAACTGTGGATATTCAGCATTTCATACAACTATACTATCTCCATAATGCAAGGGTACAACAACATATCCAAAATGTGGGATGGACACAGTCCAGGTATTGTACTTTATTAAAAACATTTCACTCTTTGGTTGTGGCTGTCTCATTCATTTCATTATGTAGTGCATGCAGTATACCTTTATTCCAGACTTCTTACACCTTTATTGGTAGCTTCAAACTCTTTCTCATACTCTCTCACTTATTTTATATTTACATCTCAGGATGGTACTTAATTCCAGGCTTTATTAACATTTATTACTGGGTTACAACAATCCTTTCCAGCTGACTCACTTATTTCATATGTCAGTATATACAAGGATGTATTCATGACTTGTCTGTCCTTTATTGATGGATTAGAACACTCATTTTCTGTCTGAAGCAGTTATCTGATATTACAATACAGGTGGAAACTCTATTTGAGACTTGTTTACTCTTTATTAATGGATATAAAATACTCTTTTTCAGGCTGCATCACTTATCTGATCTTAGAATACTAGCAGAAGCTTTATTCTAGGCTTATTTGACCTTTATTACTGGGTTACAACACTGAACTCTTTTACAGGCTGTCTCACTTATATTCTATAATAATACCAAATGAATAATTACTAACCTGCCTGGTGGCACAGCCTTACCAGCCTATCAGCATAGGCTTGCTGATTCATGGAACGAGCACCTGCAGCTGTAATATAAATGAAGGGATATTGGAACATACTTATCCATACTATAGGCTAGGATAGCATTTCTTACATACTTAATTACATGGATACTTACTCAGTAGTGGGGCATTGGGCATCTGACAGGCCTCCTGCATCCATCGGTTCAGTTGGTCCTCCTTTCATCACTTCAGGTCCTCATGGTGGTGATGGACCTGCTCACCAGTCCTAGGAATGCCTGTGGCACTGGTAAGATCATGTACCAACTGGTTCCATTCCTCTGCCTTGTACGCTCCTCATTGAACCTGGCTCTGCATGAGTCGGCCTTCATGTTGGTGGACTAGGAGCCAAACCATATATTTGGACTCCTCAATGCCCCACCTTTGCACTCTAAATCAATTGCCCTCTCCGACACCTGCCATTCTGACTGCAAATGGGTACCACAATCAGTTATGGCGAGTATTCCTGCCGATGAGGCTTAAATACACCGCATTTCCCACACTTTTTTATGATTGGACATTTTTGAGAATTCTAAGCTGACTGCAGACCTGCTTAGTAATGGTTTATCTACCATTTCTAAGTATATGTATGCTAATAGTGGCTGTTTCACCTAAGCTGTCATGGCTTAGTGGTTCTGTGCTTTGATTACGATGTGCAGGGTCCTGCGTTGGAACCTTGTCACTCTTTTATTTTAATACTGTCTAGACAGGCTAGGAGGTGTGGCTGCATTTAAGCAACCTAGCTCTACATTGCTCCCGGGTGTCATACCGTGCCCTGGTTGGCGTGGCGCGCACGTCCGTGCAAACACATTGCACTGGGTAAAGCACTTTTAAACTTTGGGCAACTCTATTGCGCTGGGTAAAGCACAATTAAACTATGGGCACCTTTGTTTAGCTGGGTAAAGCGCTATTAAACTATGGGCACCTCTGTTTAGCTGGCTAAAGCGCTATTTAACTATGGGCACCTGTGTTTAGCTGGGTAAAGCATTGCTTAACGGCAGGCTATTCTATATCTGGGTCCTTTAAAAATATATATTTTGTTCACTGATACATTGGCCATGTCACTGCTTTTAATAAAATTTTAATCATATGTCTGGTATTATTTCAAATACTGATTTAAACATAAATAAGAAGTGGAGTGGTGGGACTCAAACCGTGAATGCCTCCTCTTTGTGCATACGGTATACCATTATGCCATTGAATTTTGTGTGATTTGCATAAACATTCTTTCTTATGCTCTTCCATGTCGAAATTGCTAACTATAGCTAAGCAATGGACACACCCACGCACACATGCGCAAATACGGGCAGCTATAGCATGGATTTAAAAAAAAAAAATTAAATATTTTACTTTTTATAACTGTGATGGGGGTTTACAGTGTCAAGGAGTGTGGTGTTGGGTGCAAGTACATTTGAACGAACTCGCTCTTGTGTGTTGACATTTTGCTTTTACTACACTTGCAGGGGCATGGACATTTAGGCTGCTCGGCAGTCGGACACACCCCCTGTTTTCATACTCGGTCCATGTAAGAGTTACGGTTGAGTCAGCGTGCCCTCATGAATATTCATGGCATGCTGATGTCATACCGTTCAACTGCAGCCTCCAAGTAAGACTTATTAAGTCTTACACGGAGGATTCGTGAATCCGCGGGATTGTTTAATCCTTCCACCTACTTGTTTAATAGTTAAGTTCTGCTATTTATTAAAAAAAATACATTTAGCGAAATGACTATTTTAACAGTGTTTTCCAGAGAAGTTTTAGTGCATCTTATTTTCAGTTAGTTGTTTATTCATGTTTTCTTTTTCTTTTTTTTTTTTATGTTAATGCTTGA
>NC_056727.1:37381940-37421940 GCF_019279795.1 Protopterus annectens | reverse complement strand
GGATTGCCGGCCTCAAACAGATGCCCTACGCAGACCATCTCAAAAAAACTCCAAATTTACTCCGTCGCATATCACCTACTCAGAGGTGATCTCTGCCTAACATACAAAGCTATGTCAAACCCAGAGCTGTTGGACATGCTCCACTTAAAGAAATCCCAATCCTTCTGAGCTACATGCTCTAGGGACCTAAACCTTGTCACCACAATAACCAGAACATGCTGGATGGATAGATTCCTGCCCCATAGACTTCCCATACTCTGGAATAAACTACCTATCTATATCAAACAAAGCTCCTCATTAGTACTCTTCAAGAAAAATCTCGATGATTGGATTGGAAATAGGAAATTCACCCCAGGATCACTAGTGTGCCTCTGCTCGACAGGGGCACAGGAAAATAATTTTATTGGGTGGTGAAAGCCAGGGTACCTTTTTGGCTGGGCTTGTATAGGCCCTAGGGTCGATATCCTAGTAGCTACCTATGAACCTATGAACTTAGGTAATGATCTACATAGTGCTGTATTTACTACCAAATTACTTTCTATTTAGAACACGTGGTTGAAGATCAAGATAATGAAAACAGTCATCCTCATCATCATTATCATCATCATCATCAACCTCAAACCCCTTCTTGCCACTTTCTACATGGGGTCAGGGTGTCATATTAACTGTTTACATCTCTCTCAATTCAATGCCACACTCCTGCCTTCTTCAACACTCATTCCTGACTGTCACAGATCATATGCCATACTGTCCACCCACCTCTTTGCTGGATGCCCTTGTTTCCTCTTACCTTCTTCCTGTCTATCATAGGTTCATAGGTAGGTACTAGGCTATCGGCCCTAGGGCCCATACAAGCCTATCCAAAAAATGTACCCTGGCTTTCGCCACCCAAGAAAATTATTTTCCTGTGCCCCTGTCAAGCAGAGCCACAGAAGTGATCCCCAGGGTGAATTTCCCATTTCCCATCCAATCATCAAGATTTTTCTTGAAGAGTGCTAATGAGGAGCTCTGTTTGACATAGATAGGTAGTCTGTTCCAGAGTATGGGAAATCTCTGGGACAGGAATTTATCCCTCCAGCATGTTCTTTTTATTGTGGTGACAATGTTAAGGTCCCTAGAGCGTGTAGCTCGGAGGGATTGGGATTTCTTTAAGTGGAGCATGTCCAACAGCTCTGGGTTTGATATAGCTTTGTATGTTAGGCAGAGATTGCCCCTGAGTAGGCGATATGCGATGGAGTAAAGCTGTAGCTTTTTGAGACAGTCTGCATAGGGCATCTGTTTGAGGCCAGTTCTTCACCAGATTGTCTTCTGCTTTTCTATACACGTGCATGAACCACGTTAATCTGTTCTCTATGATATTTTCTGCAATTGGAGTTACTTTTGATTCTGCTCTTAAGTTTTAATTTCTTTGTCTGTCGTACAGTGTGCATCCTACACCCTTCTCAGACACTTCATTTCTGTCACCTCCAGATTTCTCATCTGCTCTGCCTTTACTGCCCAAGTTTCTGTGCCATACAGTAGTACTGGTTGCACCACTGTTTTTTGCACCTTACTTTTCAGCTTCTTTGGCATTCTTCTGTCATACAGTACACCTAACACTCTATGCCAGTTGGCTGCAGAACTTCTGATTCCAGCCTTGACCTCTTCATTCAGACTTCTCTTCTCCTCAACCACCCCTACCAGATACGTGAAGATGTTAATCTGTTCCACTATCTTCCCTTCTATCTCAATTCTCAGCTTCTTATTTTCTCAGTTTACTGTCATTACCACTGTGTTATCTGTACTTGGTTTCATACTATGTGCCTTCAGTTTTGCATTCCATTTCCCTATCCTTTGCTTTGTTGATCTATCCCCTCTGACCTCTTTGTTAATGTAGTCCATTACCAGTATGAACAGCAGTGGGCTCAGAACTGAACCCTGGTGCACACCCATTCCCACTGGGAACTCCTCTGTGAGACCGGACATTGTTTGTACTTGAGTCATTGGGTCCTTGTACATAGACTGCACTAATTCTATCTCTGTTTCTGGGACTTTGAACCACCAGAGTAGTGCCTAAATAAGCTTTCTTGGGACCTCGTCATGCACTTTCTCCAAGTCTAAGAATCCTCAGTTGGACTCTTTCCTCATCTCTAGCTTCTTCTCAACTATTTGTTTCACCACAAACATCTTGTCAGTTGTACTGCATCCTGCCCTGAATATGAACTGCTCATCTCCCATCTTCCTTTGTACTATTTTGAATATCCATTTATCAATCACCCTCTCCAGAACTTTCATGCAGTGTGATAGGAGTTTGATACCTCTGTACTGTCCACAGTTATGGATTTCCCCTTTGTTCTTGTAGACTGGTACAAGTATGGGCCGGATTCACGAAGGCTTGCATGGAGTCTAAGAGTAGAGTAAGACTCCATGCAGCCAACATGTCTGCCGATCGATCCAGGAACAGCCGGCAGGGGCATGTAAGAGAGCTCCTAAAACGACTCTTACATGGACAGGGTTAGGTTATGCAAATTACCTCACTTGCTGCCAAAAGCTATGCAACTGAGGTAAATTTGCAATCCAGGAAACTTTAACCTGTCCGAGTAAGAGTAGCGTTATTTGCAGAAATGTACTCCGTTGTCAACTGAGTACCGTTCTGCAAATAGCAAAATGGAGCCGTGACAGCTCCAAATAAAGGATGCATCCAGTTGAGGAAGTATGCCAATGGCCAAATATACGGCCATTGGCAATTTTTTCCGTTGCAAAATAAAAAAAAAAAATTTTACCTCGATCTCCGAAGTTTAAGCGCAGAGCAGCGCCGCGCAAAAATGCTGTGCTCTAAAAACCATGAAAAAAAAATAAAAGCCACAAATAGGGATTTTATTCAAAATAATCAACTGCCATGCAAGTGAATGGCAGGCTGAAGACAACATGGCTACTGAGTAGAGGTTGCTAAGGGGGGGAGCTCAGTCTAAGAGATGTAACCAAGCATTAGTAAGCAATCCTATGCAAATGAGAGCAAGGATAGTGAATCCCAATTTTACATGACAGATGAGCAAAGTCTGTGAAGTGTAAGAGTAGGATAAGGGGAGTATCAGAGTAGAAGATAGGTGACATCATGAGGGGGGTATGTATGAAAGAATGTAAGCTCATAAGAGCAGAGTGGCATGTGTTTGCTGTCAGTTACTCATCACTGGAAGAGGCGTGTCAACAGGTATCCTAGCTAAAGCCAAGAAATTGAAGGTGTATGCCGTGGATAACACTAAAGTTTCTTGTTGAAGTGCCTGCAATGTGTTTGTGTGTGGGTGCGCGCCTGTAAATCCGAGTAAGACTGTGTGCATGCATGTGCACCTGTGTGCGCATGTTTAAGCCACATTAAGCATGTGTAAGGTTGTTCAAATCTGTGTAAGCGCGTTTGTGCCTGTGTGTGCACGTTCAAGCAGGAGTCAGCAAGTGTTAGGCCGTGTAAGCATGTGTGCGCGCTTGTGAGCTGGTGTGCACGTGTTTGCGCTTGCAAGCGTGGCACTGCCCCCTGTGGAAACAGAAAGGGAAAAAGAAGCACAACAAATAGTAGGAAGTTAACCAAGGAGAACTAGCAGAGCTGGCAGGTGAAAATAATCAGAATCAGGCAATTACACAAGCAGTACACTAGCCCAGCCCAGCACTTAAAACTCTGCAAACAACTTTCCACCATGTTTTCCTCAGAGACACTGCAACACTGCAGTAAACTAAGAAAAGTGAAAACTTAAAAAGCTTTACTGAGACAAAGAAATGTTAGGGGCTGCCATTGCTGTTATAAGGCGACATATGCAACATGCTGAGGGTGGTGACAATGTGAATGCTGCTGAGCAACCCACAGTGAGGAGACGGAGTAGAGTGTACAGGCCCAGGGTAACCTACCAGGGGCTACATGAGCTGGAGATAGTGGAGCGCTATAGAGTGGACAGAGACCTCATGCAGCAAATTGTTGAGCTGTGCAGGCCACGCCTCACACAGAACCAACAGAGGGGAACCCATCCCTGTGGAAACCAAGGTATGTGTTGGCCTAAGAATACTAGCAACAGGTACCTTCCAGAGACCAACTGGTGATATGATGGGGATTTCACAGGCATCAGCATCCAGGGCACTGCACCAGTTCCTGAATGCCATGTCAGCACATGTCGGTGATCATGTATATTTCCCCAATTCCCATGAGGTATTGGCCAGCAATATGCGTCTTTTCCAGCAAATAGCGGAATACCCTGAGGTAGTGGGTGCAATAGACTGCACACACATACGCATCAAAGCACCAGCTGGTGAGCGGGGTAGGGCCTACTTTAACCGCAAGGGCTTCCCCTCCATCAACTGCCAGGTTGTGTGTGATACCCAGGGCATAATACTGAATGTGTGTGCTGGCTGCCCTGGAAGCTACCATGATTCCCATATCTGGCATCTGACACAGCTGTACCAGACATTTGCCAATGGGGACATCCCTCATGGTCACCTAGTGGGGGATGCTGGATATGCACTGGAGCCGTGGCTGATGACACCCATCAGAAATGCACACACACCTGAACAGGAACGCCATAATGAAGCACATGCACAAAAACAAAATGTAATCTAGCATGTGTTTGGGCTGCTCAAGTCATGGTTCCGGTGCCTGGACACATCTGGTGGAGCCTTGCAGTACTCACCAACTACATGTACCCAAATTGTCATGGTATGTGCTATGCTACATAATATGATCCTGTGAAAACAGCTGCAGCAGGAGCAGCATAGGGCCGGGCCAAACAGCCCCCCACCTTTGCCAAGGCTATCACAGGCAGAGTGTGACTCGGAGGAGGAACAATCTAAGCCTGCCCCAGTAGGCAGAAGGAGGCGTGCCCAGTACGCTTTGGCCTTGGCAAAGAGGCAACGCATACCACATACACTGGCTCAGTAGGAATCCTGAAAATGATACCTCTCTCTGACTCGCACATATAGTAAAAGGGGTGCCTAACTTGACACTACCTATTTTCAAACATGTGTAGGAAGTGTACTATGTGCATCCAACATAGGCAGCCCTGCAGCACCACCTGAGGCATGATGGACATGTTTTAAGCAATATAAAGCAGTACTAAACAGCTTTTACCACTATTTAGTATATGTAAACAAAATTGCACACACTAATTAGCACAACTTTGGGCAATGTTGAGCAACGTTGAGCAATGTTGGGCAAGTTCGGTCAAAGTTGGGCATAGTTGAGCAAAAGCAGGTAAACATGCTCATATTTGCTTTACTGGTCCTTAAGCAGTCTGGTCTGCCCAGTATGAAAATATAAAGCAGTAACAGTCCGCGAACCCAGAATACTGTGCACTATAGTCACAGTACTGAACCACTAAACCATGACAGTATTTCACTGGTTAGCCTGTCTGAAGAAATGTTGATAAGTCTATGCAAAGTGCCTCATGGAAACACTGCAGGCACAGCATAATCCCTGTCGAGTTATGACACAAAGGTGAGTCCTGCAGTAAAAATACAACTTGATTTTCAACACACGTATAGTATAAATGTTAATATTGGGCGTGTTCACACACGTCAACAAATGTAGTGGACTTCAGACAGCAACATACTGAAAGGTCACACTGAGCCTGCTCACACACTTGAATAAATGAGGCAAATGTCAGGCAACAAAATACTGAAAGGCCAAACTGGGCATGCTCACACACTTAGGCCATGTCTGAGTACAGCAGTGGGCCACACATATCTGGCAGTTGCATGTGTTAACCCAGGAACCTCTCACTATTCACCAATCCTGCCTTGTGCACAAAGTTATATGACAAAAGACACATATATAATATATTGGAACCCTGTCATAATCAAATATGTACTACAGATACTTAGGTTGTTCATAGAAAGTGGGAAAGCAAAGAAGATAAAACACGTGCAATCAGTATCATCAATAAACAATGTGCACTCCAAACATTATCCAATCCAGGTTATGGAAAGATTATCTGCGAAGGAGTTCAGACAGGACCATGACACTTCCTTCAGCTATGCCATAAATAGCAATGTACACTCATATATGTCCTGAGTCAGGGCCAACTGTAAATGACTGACAATGCCAACATCCTGTCAGACAGGCCCATACATATATACCCACCTCCCACTGAAAGCCCTGTCATCATACCAGGAGATATCACATGTAGAATGGGTAAGCAGCTCTTTCCAAAGCTGAAAACATGGCATCAATTGGATTACATTGTTTCCCTATATGTGTCATAAGTGAACTGCAGAACAAACAGACCCTGCGACTGAAGAGTCTGTTGAGCCTCACCCTCTCTACAGGATATGAAACTGTTGAATGGGTTACAGCAACATATGGCATACTCCACAAGTGTTGGTGCACAACAGACCATGGGAACTATAGTCTTATAAGCCTATGAAGTCTGATCTGCAAGGTCATGGAGTCCATCATGATTGAAGCCATAGACAGAGCTATTGGAAGCCTACAAACACACAACCCTACCAACTTTGGTTTGTTCATGGGCAGATCATAGTTCCCAAACCTGCTAGACTGTTTGCAAGGCAGCCACCCAGGACATACATCACTGAAATGAGCTACACACGTCCCACATAGACTTTGAATAGCCCTTTTCCAACATCCCAGACACAAGTTGTATCCACAAAATCAACAACCTGTGCATAAATATGCATTGTCATCTGATGGATTGGCAACTAGGCCACAGATAGATCACACAAGGTAAGAGTTGTGGAGTCCTGTTCAAGCTGGTAACACCTGCTGTACCCCATGGCTCAGTCCTGGGATTGCATAAAACAAAGTGCGCACACATTACCATGTCTAGTCTGATGATGTCAGCATCCTACAAATATAGCAGGAGAAATGAAAACACCCAGTAAAGCATATAGCGTATTATGTTAATACATATTGCTCTAGTATCATAACATAGTTAGGTATGGGTTTGAATCCTGCAATTGCTGTGTGTATGTGGGAGGGGGATTGTATGTTTGTGTGTGATTTCCTTTGAGAAGAGTGCCATTTTTGGAGACTAGGAAAACACCTTAAAAGAGGTATATACCTCTTTGGCAAGTCTGATGATGTCAGCATCCCACAAATATAGCAGTGGAAATGAAAACTCTCAGTAAAGCATATAGCGCATTGTGTTAATGCATATCTCTCTAATATCATAACATAGTTAGGTAGGGGGCTTGAATCCTGCAATTGCTGAGTGTGTGTGTGTGACACTGTTGGTCAATGTGTTGTGGGTTTTGCTTTTACTACTGTATGACATATCAGTAAAACAACAGTATGTGCATTGCACACTTCAGGTATCTGTGTGGCAAATACATATATGTACATGTGACCTCAATTAGTTCATAGGTGTGAAGCCTGCTTTCCACATGAATACATCTGTTACCTTTGACAGATTGTGCTGCTGCTTCTCAGACCTTAGGTCACATATGTATGTTTGTGACAAGGCCAGCCACTGTAGTGATCTTTGGCTTAGGTCATCTGTGTCACACACACTCATGACAGTTTATATAGAATAGTGTGAGTAAGGGTTCATGCTTGGGGTATATTTCAGACATGTTCAAACACAACAAAGTCTGTCAATAATGGACATTCATTATAGGTGTAGAACAACTTTGTGGATATGCATACAGACCCCTTATTGCTTATGTGATACACCGAGGGACTTCAGAATACCTTTGGAAATGTGAATACTAAAGGACAGATGACATAACACTTGGCTGTATGTACACATCGGTACCCGTTCTACATGTTGGGGGCTACTACCTATGTGGTACTGTCGGGATACTATGTTTAGTAAATGTGGATGACTATGCTATAGTTGGCTTATAGCTTTACAGCATGGGTTGGACAACAGATATCTGTCTGTATGATACCCTTGTGGAGGATAAGTGTCTCATCCGGAGAATGCATTATAGGCCACTGTATGCATTTCCAGATGTGGACGGACATATCCCTAGTGTGTTTGCTTGTACCTAAGAGGGCTACATGCCAAACAGGAGTGGTCCCAGGAATGGGTGGTGGTCAATACCACTGGTTACTGGTATAGTATAGTACCGGAAGGATCCAAATGCTACTGAGTTTCCTACATCTGTGTGTCAGTTGTCAAGACATCATCTAACAATTGGTTATAGTCAGGCTGTTGAGGTTGTGTATACTACCAGAATGCAAACCAATGACAGATAGTAACAGTATCACCCACAGCATAGTGTCAAACCATGTCATACACGCATGTGTACCCAAGTTAAAACATATGTGTAGTAAAATGCATACTGGCCACCAATAGAAACTATGAAGTGTTAACACTGTGTAATACAGGGCATGTCACCCTTCCCATGTGTCCACTATGCACGTACATGCAGTCAGTGCACCTCCACCATGTTCACAAATGTACACCTGCAAATCTGTACTGCATATATCACACATATACTGTCCACTCACCAACACATGCTGCCAGAACTACACATATCAGCCAAGTGGCACATGGGTGGACAATACATTTTTGGAATTAACACTGGTGTAAACAATACTACATTGATAATCATAGCTTTAATGCATCATGCCTGCTCAGATATACCTACAAGGATATCATTACACTTTACTGTTGACAACTTGCTAACATTGCTACACTGCTATAAAGTCACCCTGTGCATCAGCACCATGTTAGCCTGTTCCTGCATCAATGTTACAGATGACAGGAGGTGGCACAGTTTCATCATATGCACAGGGTGTGTTGTTGGTTTGCCAGAGCCCAACATTGACCCATCCAATCGACATGTATGTGTGTGTGTGTGTGTGTGTGTGTGTGTGTGTGTGTGTGTGTGTGTGTGTGGGACAACAGTACAGCATGTGTTAATGTTGATGTAATGTGTGTGTATGTGTTAGCCCTAGGTGTTTGGTTTATGAGTGTGTGTGTCTGCGTGCATACAGTTCCACCATGTGGCTGCCATATACGGGAGGTTGTGGGACAGCCACAGACTATACCTGCCAGGCTGTACAGATCACTGTCTCAGGTCACGGACACAGTACCTGTGCCTGGCAGGGGTGCCACAGACGGTATCGGGTACTAACCCAGACTGGGTACTATCATCAGAGGCAGAGGGATGTTGACTGGACCTATGTCCCTGCTGGGACTGGCCAGAGTCACGTGCACATGGTCTTCTATGACGGTCTATTGACAGCCCAGCCCCAACATTGCTGGGACTGGTACTGCCACTACGGGAGCGGCTGTGACTTGTGTGTTGTCCGCGATGACTGCCAGCCGATGATGTTGCTGGCATACATCCACATCAATGTCTCAGCCGTCCTGCACTGTCCTGGCACATGGACATGACATTGCGGAGGACATCTAATGTCTCCCCCCAATGTCTCTCAATGACCTCGGTGTAATTACGGATGGCACCGGCAAGGGCACGGATACTGTCATTGATAGCGATGTTATGGGCCCTCTGCACCCTTAGTCCCTGTCTGGTGTACCGTTCCATACGTGCCTGTGCCTGCATTACAACCTGGAACATACCTGAGGTTGTAAGACCTGTGGGGGCACGTCTGCCAGGGGCATTACGACCAGAAGTGCTCCCACGAGAACCCCTGGACATCTGCCTATGTGGTACCGTGCCAGGAATCTGGGTATGGCTGCTGTGAGGGGATGCATGTGCCATAGATACCACACTATCCTGGTCAATGCCTACTGTATGCTGTCCCTCAGCTAAGGCCATTGGTAATGAGGGATGTCTTGGCAGTATGAATGTGTGGATAGATGGGGTGGAAAGCTGTGTACTGTCGATTGGTGGCCCAACGACAGACCCTCTCAAACCTGCCTGTGCCACAACACATGTATCATCATTTCCACTATTTGTGTCAGAGACTTCAGGTTCCCTGCTGCACTCAACCAACACAACCTCAGCACCTGTGAGAGGAAGACAGGAAACACACTTTACAATCTGTACATGATGTTAGCACACATGCAGACATGCACACATGAACACATGCAGACATGCACACATGAACACATGCACACATGCACACATGAACACATGAGCACTTGCGTACATGCACACATGAACACATGAACACAAGCACACATGCACACATGCACACATGCACACATGAACACAAATACACTACTCACTAAAGTAGACACACACACACACACACACACACACACACACACACACACACACACCAACAACAATCCAGAACATACTCATTAGTGGTCAATGTTGGAGTACAGCATCACAAGCCAAAGAGTCCTATCACACGTGTCAGCATGGAGGATGTGTGTTGCTCAACAGCATGCAGTGTGAGTGTAGAGAGTCCTTGTTAATAACAGTATACATTTATTTGATGCATGTGTGTTGTTCAATGATTGGCCTCACCCTGGAACACAATGTGTACATGGACACAACATTGCTGTGCAAGTATTAAATGCTTTTCAATGTCCTGTGCACCATCACTCACAGGTATACATACCATGGCTGGATGCACACAACTGTCAGGTGTATAGCAATGAATGCTATGTGTAGTACTGTAGTTACTGTAACTGGATGTAGTGTAGTACCATGAGCCATCATCAGGCAGCATCATGTGGTCACTCAAGGCCACTAATGTGTGCCACACTGGCAACTATCTTGCTGTACCTGAACTGCAGCACTGTGGCTACGTTAACCATTTCACAGGCAGTTGTTACATGGGTATGTAAGGTGTTCAATAGGGAGCATTGCCTAACATGAATGTGTTGTGTGTTGAAGAGTGTTGCACCGCCCCATGATAGGCCTCTACCCCTCAGGTATAGTATGTGTGCTGTGTGGATGATATTTGGGATACTGGAGTCTGACCTTACAGCAGGAGTCTAAATACACCATGTGTATCATATTAACATGTACTGCATATGACAAAGTGGTGTATGTTGTGTGCATGTGTATTGACTCTGCCTATACAATGTCCACTACAGTGTACCACAATTGTTTGGGATGCTCTGTGTATTGCATGTGTTTGAGGCAGCTACTCATGCTACTGGGATGTGCATAGTCCCACAGAAAACATGCAGAGCATGCATTATGTGTAGGTGTTTTACATGTGTATATGGCCTACAACTCACCTATGACATGCACATGTTATTTGCTATATTAAATGTAGAACACTCACCAGTATGGGTCTGCTGTCTTGCTGTCACACCAGAGGGAACTACAAGGATATGAAACAGTCAGTGTAAACAACTATGGCATTGCTGCTGTGAGTTTGCAATTTTGCAGTAGTACAATGGTTGACAGTCACAGGCATACAGATTACGTTCCAAATTATCAGTATTGCACAACACCAGGCTCCACATCTTCTAAATACACAGTACACATCTGACATATGCATGTTATAACAATTGAGCTAACAGTAGTCTACAGATATGCCATGTTACCTGCACGCTCTGAGTCAACTTGCTGGGTGACTCCGGCCTCCATGATGACACATGTCTGTTTTAGTGGTTGGCCAGGAGCCACCATGCTGAGGAGCAGCTCTTCCACTCTGGTGAGGGGCGGATGTAATGTTGCACCACCACTTGTGGCAAGCTGTTGTCTGTGGACATCGGAGGCATGCTGCCGGACATGTCTAATTAAATCACTGCAGTGATGGCGTACCTACTTATAAGTCCGGTTATGCATGCCTACATCATTAACCCGACGGACAACATCTTGCCACAGTGCAATGCGCTCATGCTGGTCCTGGCTGGTTCTGGAGAACAGCAGGGTGTGATGTTGTACTAGAGTGGATACTTTGATTTCCTCCTCTTCAGGGGAATATGCAGGGTTGTGATGGTGAGACATGTCCCTGGAAGACAATAAAACAATAATTGTGAGCAAGTCATGTGGCACACTTAACATTCTAATGTACAGATATCAATGAAATGCCATATATAGCAACCTATTGGCTGTCAGTAGATACACACTTTTAATACCACATATCAGTGCTCAGCCCACAACTGCCTGACAGTGCCTGGCACGTTCTATATATTAAACCATGTTCTGCACAGCAATAAAGTGAAACCAGTATGTAAGACTATACAACAGTACATAGCACACTGCATGTGACACAATGCACCACCTAGCCACAGAAGGTATATATGAAGCTAATGCATACAGAAATATGTCACCCATTGAAATGATTGTAAAGTACAGTTACAGTACTACCAGTACACCACACTACTTGTTGATAGCAAATCCCTAAGTAACATATGTGCACATTCATCAATATAGGTGGCATACTGCTGTACTACACTATAAATGTTGCTAGATATGCACTTATATCCTGTAACACACATACGACCGAGGCCATGTTACAGGCATACCCACACACACATCAGACATACCTACAAGACACAAAGGTATGGCAACCCAGATGAGCTTTACCTGTGTACCATACAGTACTGTGCGTCAGCACTTACAAAACCTTATGCCTGAGGTATGTAATATATGAGGACTACAGGTAACAAACAAAACAGTGTTTCCAAGCAATGTGGATGTACACCATACTGTGCTGTGTAGGCCTACAGCTTCAGGTAGTACTACAGTTCATACGGGATTTGCATTCACTAGTGTTAACAATCAATAAGCATACATGTACTGCTTTAGCCTACAATGGCACACTCCAGTCAACACCATGGGACTATGTCACACCGTATGCCATACTGCTTTTCCTACCTAGCAATAGCATACATATCTTTTGCGGGGATCAGAGCTAGAACACTACATACCATGATATAAGCAGTTTCCCACTAGGCTATCACACATATACACAACATTTACACATTCATCTATACATTCACCATCACATTCAGTCAACTTCACATAGCAATTAATGCAACAAGTACATGTGTGTGTGTATCAGGTCCTAGGTAGCTAATAGGCTATTAGCCGTAGGGCCTATAGAAGCATAGCCATACGGTACCCTGCCCTTCAACACCCATGTAATTTAAGTTCATGTGCCCCTGTCATGCAGAGCCACAGAGATGATTCCCGGGTTGTATTTCCTATCTCACATCCATTCATTATGATCATTCATGGCGACTGCTAATGAGGACCTTTCTTTGCTATTGATAGGTAGTTAGTTCCAGAGTATGGTATGTGTCTGAGATGAGAATGTACCTCCCCAGCATGTTCTGCTTTTTGACGTTACAAGGTTTAGATTAGTACAGTGTGTAGCTTGTAGGGATTTTGATCTGTTTACATGGAGCATGTCCAACACCTGTGGGTTAGGCAGAGGTTGCCTCTGAGTAGGCGGTATGTGACACAGTGTAGCTGTGGTTTTGTAAGACAGTCTGCATAGGGCATCTGTTTGAGTCTGGTAATACTCTTTGTGAGGTATGTGCCTGGCGTCTACACTTGCTGTAGATGTCTTCTGAGGTACATACCAAAAGGGCCATTGTACTCTATGATGGGTTTTATGACTGATGAGTAGAGTGGAACACTGACTTCTTTTTCCATGGATGACACACCTTTTCTGATGACATGTGGACCGTACACAGTTTACATGACTAGTGTGGCACTGTGATTATCAAAAGGGACACTACTGTCCACCTGTGTCCCGTGGTCTCTTATCACACTTTTGGTGTTGAGTAGACTACCACCTATGTGGTAGTTCATGGGTACAGGGTTTTTAACAAAAGAGATGGCAATACATTTACAACATTGAGCTTGAGCGTACATATAAACATCCATTGGTGTACATATAGATTTACATATAGGCACATATACAGTCCACCATTCATGGTGGGAATATCAATTATGCAAAGGTTGAGACGGATACAGTTATGTAATAATATTGCAGAATGCATTGAAGGTATTCTCAGCCCATGTATCTTTAGCAGGACTCCCTGTCTGGAAGACTAAAAACCTAACAAATCATACCCACAGCGTTTAAACACCACATGTCATATACCAGCACTGTATGCTGTCTTCTTTCCACACACTACAACCTACATAAACATATGCACATAACAACCTTCACCAACATATATGTCCACCCTTCACAAACAGTTGCAGTATGTCCCTTGCTCTATGCACATGTTAAGATGCTAATATATCTGACACATAAATATTTCACCATATGTGTGTGCCATACACACACAAGGTCCACCCTGTTGTAAATCCGTAGACCTCACGGATGACCTCTTGGGCCTTGCTACAACATGAACAGTTGTCACATGTGTGCATAACAGTAATATTACAGGGAGTATTTATAGCTGCTAATGCTACTTTACCATGCTAGCCTGGTACAGCAGTTGCCAATGCTAAGCTACACATTATATGACTATCATGCATGTGTTACTCTGTCACATCCAGGTTTATATATCTATTTGCACTACTCCCCCAAACAGCCATTATACACAGTACTGTACAGAACATAGATAACATGATCAGATGCTTGACATTTAATGCTGAGCTACATATGTCACAGTTATGTCCCACTGCACACAGCTACACACTAATTTGTCCATGGCAGTAGTTATACATGGCATCAGTGCATACATACCTACTGCTGCCACATATGCATGTTTCAAAGTATGTACAGTACTCTTCATAAACATCTACTACTTGCCGTTAACCACATATCTGTTACATACCTGTTTGTCACTTTCAGGTCCGTCTATGTATGTTTTGACATTTTTTTTTTGGTATTAATTAAGTAAAGTTTGCTTTTACTTATTTTTTTTGGTTATTAATTAAGTTTTTTTTTTACTTAATTAATATTCTTGGTTAGTAATTCAGTAAATTTGTTTTACTTAATTAAATTTTTGTTTTATTAAGTAATAATTTTTTTACTCATCTCCAGGTTTACAGATGCTATAACACATGCAATGTAATGATTGCATGTGGGGATAGCAAGTACAGTCTGCTTTTATAGGTATCTGCACAAGTGCATGTGATGCCCTCTACACCAATTGGTGCCCAGCATTTGGTAAATGCATACAGCCTGTTGTGTGGTAATTGCAGTACTCACTGTCATAACAACCCAATGCTATAAGTTGCTAAGTTATGTAGGCGTAGCCCTTTCAGATTTGCTGAGTGGGGCCCATGCTTCTTTGTTGTCGAGACTGTTGTATAAGTCAGAAGGTTGGTATACTTCTTGTATCTGACGCTAGAGGTGTAGACAGTGATGTACATGTTGTACTCAGACCTGACTGTTGCCACTTCCAGTACAGAGCTATCAGTGTAGAGTTTAACTCACCCCTACAAATGCTTACACAAGATATATGTGAGTATGTAGTTTCTTTTCTACTTATATAATTAACTGCCATACAAAAGTAGTTATTGAGAAGTATTCTTTTGGCACATGAACTGTTTGTGAACTGTTATACTGTGCATATTAATGTACTCACTTCTGCAGGGTTTGTGTTTTTTATTAATGACATTAGCACAGGATTTTCAGGAAAACTGGACAATTCCAGTACTGAGTATGCCTACCTACATCCTTGGTAGACCCTAAACACACACGTATATTTAAAATTTGGGGGTGGGGGATGCAGACATACAGAGATCATTATGTATTATTGTGTGAATGTTATCTTACTGGACTTCAAGGATTGGTGTGTACCTGTTAGTTTATCAAGGCAGGTGGTCTGTCCATTTTTCTGACTAATGTCAGTACTTTTCAGACGGATTCAGAGGGACATAGCTAAAATATGTTTCACAATCAGGGACATCCCTGAAAAGTAGTCACAGTTAGGAAGTATGGCCTCTGCCCTAATCAGATATGCCAGTGTTTGTCCTGCTATGATACTGTGTTGGGGTTGTAAAGTGCCTCTATAACATTATTTGCTGCTAGAATGGCTACTTCTCTTATCACAGTCATGTAATGCAATTCCACAACAATTGCTGGTAAAGATCCACAGAACAAGCTTTGTGTTATGGCCTTCCTATTTTTCCTTTACATTCACTCATTGTATTGCATGATATATTTATTTTAGCACCAAGTTATTGTATATCTGTTGTGGCTTAGTGGTACTTTATGCAGTCTAGTGTGTCCAGGGTTTGAGACTGACAGAGGTGTTTTATTTTTCTGCTGAGCAGAACAAGGGCCCTGACATACAGAGTGACTAAGGCACTTTTAAGCAGTTGTAAACAGGTTTGCACGGGTTTGTGCGACGCTTAGCAATACTGAGCTAAGCGTACACATGCACACACTTGCTTAAACCCGCTAACTACTGCTTAAAAGTGCTTACTCCCACTAACCCCTGCGTTAATTTCTTTGAAAGAAAAGAAAATGGGGAGATAGGAAAGTGGTGAAAAAAGGGGCACAAAGAGGGAAAGACAGTAGGGAAACCAGCTCAGGATGTGCAGGACGGGTGTAGGGAAGGTCCATAGCTGCCCATTTCTTTACCAGCAACAGCTGTGCATATGCAATACATTTGGAGTGAAATTTGAAACCTTCCAGCCCTGAAAGGGGGGTGAGGACAACAAGGTATGTTGTATTGCCAATTATAATCATCAGTTTACATGTCCAGCGGATATGTCTGTGAAATGGGCAGCTATGTATGGGGCGTAATTTTTTTGTGGGAACAGATTGCCCTTTTTTTTTTTTCAGGTGAGAGTGGAATGTGAGGTAGAGGAAGTAGGTATATTTGGGGAGGTAGGTTAGGAAGGTAAACAGACAAGACAAACAAGACGCATACAGGGGCGGAGTATGACACATGGGGTGGGTGAACACAATTGACGGGGACGGATGTTTGGAAATCGCAAGCCCATGAGCCCACAGATGGTAACAGTGGAACTGAGATCCCCATCCATGGGCAGTCACCACTGCACCATCACAGCCCCGAGGGTGGCTGTGCTGGGGGCTGTGTAGGAGGGGCAGGCTCACCCGTGAGTCATGCCACTCTCACCTTGAACTGGCATAGGGGATCAGCGACTGAACGCTGGATCTCCCTACACACCACAGCCCGGGCCCTTATGACTTGCATGGGGGGATGAGCCCGACCCCCTGTAGCGCTTCCATCCAAAGGTGGCACAGGACCAACGGAGGAGGGGAGCCTGGGCTGGGCACTGAACCTGCTGGTGCCAGGTGCAATCGCCAGCTGAGGAGGGACAGGTGGGTCCGCTGGGACCGGCCTTCCCATACGTTCTGTGATTAGGTGTGTTTAATTACAACATAGACAACAGCATTCCAAATTAGTTGTAACAGCATGCAGTAATATTCCCATTAACCCAACACACCAGGGTTCCAACAGTTGAACAGCAAGCATAACACATGCATATATTGAATGACAGTGGACATTCCAACAGCATGCAGGGATGATTGGTGGCAACAGGCCACCAAGATTGTGGTGTTTGAACAGGGCACATGCATCAAAGTAAATGCAGATATTTATAGAACAATACAACATATGTCCCAACAAATGTTTTGAGATTAGACATACCCATTGAGGTGTGGAATTGCATTGTTTATGCACATACAGTAGGGTGTAAAAAGAAACCTCCATTAACATCTTATAAGTACTTTTAGTTTACACTACATTCCTATTGACTGCAGATGTATATCCCCTACATGTATTATTACACTAGGCAACATGCATTAGGTTGTGTAATGGGTTTGGCTAGTTCATTATATACCTGACCTATATCTGACATACTAACTGTCCAAGATACAGATGTTACTGCTACATAGTTATATATTTTATTTATATTTATATATCTACATATCTGGATGTGTTCACGTGACATTTTCAGTTAATTTCTACAGAACGCTACATTTCATGTAGCACACTCACATTTCTGGGGAACACATTAACAAGCTACTCATGGGCCATATTTAGCTATGCATGCCAGCCATAAACCGACTGTTGAGGACTGTATATATGCTTCACAGCTCCTGGCACTTCCTTCCTCCACTTTATATGGGACTGCCCAACTGTGGGTTGACAGCACTTAATACAACAGTACTATTTATATAATGAAAGGGTACACCAACATTTCACAGTAAGTGACACAGACACACTCCAAGTATTATACCTTTATTAATTACATTACACACTTTTCTACAGGCTCTCTCCTTTATTTTATATTACAGTGCATACGGAAGACATATTCAAGACATATTATACCTTTATTAATAGGTTACAACACTCTTTTTCAGGCTCGCTCAATTATTTTATATGACAGTACATGCAGAGAGATTATTTTGGACTTATTTTACCTTTATTAATGGGTTACAACACTCTTTTTCTGGCTCTCTGACTTATTTTATATAACAGTACATGCAGAGGAATTATTCAGGGCATTTTATGGCTGTATTATTGGGCTACAACACTTTTTTTCAGGCTCTCTTACCTATTTTATATCTCAATACATGCAGAATAATTACTAACCTGCCTGGTGGCACAGCCTTAGCAGCCTATCTGCATAGGCTTGCTGATTCACAGCATGGACACCTGCAGCTGTGAAGTAAATGAAGGGATATTGAGACATACCTATCCATTATATAGACTAGATTAGTATGTCTTACATACTTCATTCCATGGCTACCTACTCAGTAGTGGGGCATCTTGCATCCCACGGGTCTCCTGTATCCATCAGTTCAGTAGGTTCTGCTTCCATCTCTTCAGGTCTGCATGGTGGTGACGGACCTGCTCACCAGTCCGAGGGACGCCTGTGGCACTGGTGAGATCATGAGCTAACCGATTCCAAGCCTCTGCTTTGTACTCCATCCCTTGGAACTGGCCCTGCAGGAGTCTTGACTCATGACAGTGGACAAGGAGCCAAACCATGTATTTTGACTCCTCGATGCCCCAGCATTGCGCTCGAAAGTGTGTACCCTCTCCAGCACCAGCCATTCTGACTGCAGATGGGAGCTACAATCAGTTATGGTGAGTATTCCTGCCTGGAGCTTAAATATGCCGCATTTCCCGCACTTTTTTGTGATTGGCCGTTTTTGAAAATTCTCGGCTGACTGCAGACCTGCTTAGCAATGGTTAATCTACCATTTATAAGTATATGTATGTTAACAGTGGCTGTTTATCCTAAGCTGTCATGGCTTAGTGGTTCAGTACTTTGATTATGGTGCACAGTGTCCTGGGTTTGAACCTTGTCATTGCTTTTTATTTTACTACTGTCCAGACAGGCTAGGGGGTGTGGCTGTGTTTAGGCAACTTTGCTCTACATTGCTCCACGTTGCCCTATGGTGCGCTGGTTAGCACAGTGCGCATCTCCGTGCAAACCTATTGCGCTGGGTAAAGTGCTGCTTAGCTATGGGCAACTATATTGCGCTGGGTAAAGCGCTGCTTAGCTATGGGCAACTATATTGCACTGGGTAAAGCGCTGCTTAGCTACGGGCAATTATATGTCAAGATCCTTCTTATATTTCTATATATGCATTTTGTTCACTGATACATAGGCCATTTCAATGCTTTTTAGTAAAATTGTATTCATATATGTCAGCAATTATTTCATATACTAATTTAAAACATAAAATAGAAAGGGGAGTGGTGGGACTTGAACCGTGAATGCCTCCTCTTTGTGTGAAGGCTCTACCACTATGCTATTGCACTTAAATTGCATAAACATTTCCTATTATGCTCTTCAATGTTGAAATTGCTAACTGCAGCTAAGCAATGGGCACACCCGCGCAATCACATGCAAATACGGGCAGCTATATTGGGAATTATAAAAAAAAATTAAAAGTTTAACATTTTATAACTGTACTGGGGGTTTACAATGTGAGGGAGTGTAGTGTTGGGTATGTAGACATTTGAGCGGACTCACTCATGTGTGTTGACATTTCACAATTCAGACCCTTGCAGGGGCGTGGACCTTTGGACTGCTCGGCAGTCAGACATGCTCCCTGCCTTCCTGCATGGTCTGTGTTAGACTTGGAGTGGACTCAGCATGCCCTCATGAATATGCATGGCACGCTGACGTCATAGCGTTCAACTGCAGTTTCCGAGTAAGACTTAGTCTTACACAGAGGATTCGTGAATCCTGGGGTATGTTTATTCTCCAGTCATTTGGGATATGCTTTTCTCTCCAAACTGCTGTGAGTATCCTCAGGAGCCATTTTCCCCTATCTCACCCAGCATCTTTATCTTATCTGTTGTGTGATCCTATCAGATGATCAAATTTTCAGAATATGAAAAAACTCGAACATTAAAAAAAAAAAAAAAAAAAAAACAAAACGCAAAAATCTAATTTTTTTAATGTTTTTGCAGGGGAACAAGCCACCTGCACCTCCCATGTGTGTAGCTGCACCCCCCACACCCCCTGCAAATTAAATATGCCACCTCTGCGATAACAATAAAGTGAGGAAAAGGGTACATTTCCTGTATCACACTGTAACACAATCTCCATTCATGGAAACTGAATCATACAGTCATGACCATATGTATTTCGAGTTTCTGAAAACTTGATCATATGATAGGATTCCCTGCTGTAACATCATCTGAGCCTACTGCTTTCCCTGACTTCATTTTCTTTAGTGCTGTTCTTATTTTTTCTTCTAGGATGGGCTCCTCTTCATCGCTGGTGTCTTTTATGAAGGGTGCCTGATATAGTTTCTTTGTGCTACCTACTGAGTCACTTTCCAGAATTTATTTATTTTTATTTATTTCATTTGTTAACCGGGTAGTGCCCGACTTTGCAAGAAGTCCATTTTCCACTGAGACCCAGACAGAAAAGCTCCAAAATACAATCAAGCTAAGAGGTAGATAATACAGATGATATAGGAATAGCAAGAGATGAGTTACAACATAATAAAGATTATTCAGTACTATCTAAAATGCCATAGAGATATAAGTATGGTATCATATATTCAATACAATAGGTTAAAACTTACAAGGTAAACAATAACTCAAATTATTTGCAAACATGGTATAATTCAAATCACAGATGATACAAGCACAAAAGACTATTTACAATGAAGTTAGACATGTATATATGGTCGTGCTAAAGAGGAAGAGAGGGGAACATGAACTTGGCAAACAGTTCCTGAGATAAATACAGAGATTACATGTGGGTAACTGAAAGTTAGCAGAGCATAATCATTGTGAGTAAAGATTTGAGAGAGAACTGCTCCTTACAAGGCAGTAGAGGGTTATCTTATTTAGTGTGTTAACAGAAAATAAGAGGCAGCATAAAAGGGAGGTACAGTCGTGGGATTATTGAAGGATATTAACCTGGACTATGGCAGGAGCAAAGCCAGTGATTAGCTAGGTGATCTTTTAGGAGTTTTTTTGAACTCATGGTTGTTTGGGTTTTTTGTGATTGGCTGAGGAAGTGTGTTCCATAGTTTGGCAATTTTGTAAGAGTAGAGGGAGTCTCCATGAAGGTTGTGGGAGCGGGTAACATTTTTCATTAGTTTTTTTGATGATCTGAGGGTTCTTGGATTACAGTTTGGTTGTACTAGGTTAGCCAATGCAGGGAAGTTATTGGGTTGGTGGATTATTTTATGGGCTATAGTCAGTTGATTGAGGGATAAAAGTCAAGCCAGTTTAGTTGAGAGAGGGCTGTGCAATGGTGAGTCCTATATGGATGACTGGTGGCAAATTTTGCAATTCTGTTGTAAGAAGTTTCTAGATTATTAAGGTCAGTCTTATGCAGATTAGTGAAAATGTGAGAGCCATAAAGGAGAGTTGAGGGCAGGTGAGTCTGGGCAGTGGTCAGCCTTGTGCTGTTGGTTAGGAATGCTTTTGCTCTATAGAGGGCGCCTAGTTTGGTATGCACTTTTTTGATTGTCAATGAAATATGTTTAGCAAATTTTAGATGTGCATCAGTTGTTACACCTAGAAGTTTAGTTTGGTTAGAGGGAAGTAACTTGGTTCCATTGGAGGAGAGGATTGAGAGTGGGGGTTGGTAAAGAGTTGATTTCTTATTTGTGAAGACTATTATCTTGGTTTTGTTTGGGTTTAGAATAAGTTGATGTTTGGCTAGATGTTTTTCTATGTCTTGGAAGGAAGACTATATTTTTACCCGGACTTCTTGGGCAGTTGAGGCTGAGCAGATAAGTGTGGAGTCACCGGCATATTGGACAATGGTGGCGTGATTCATTGAGGAGCTGAGGTCATTTGTAAATATTCTAAAGAGAAGTGGGCCAAGTATGGAGCCTTGGGGTATGCCTACAGAGATGGGTAGAAAGGGGAAGATTGTTTTCCCATTTAGTAGCTTGCTGATGATTGGAGAGATAGCTATGGAACCAGTTCAGGGATGCAGGCTCTAGACCAAAGGAAGAAAGCTTGTTTAGTAGTAGCTGGTGGGAGATGGTGTCAAAAGCATTGGAAATATCAATGAATAGAGGAGACAAGTTGTCCTTCATTTACTAGGTGATGAATGGAGTTGGTGAAATATAATAGGGCAGTGCTAGTACTATATTTAGGTCTAAAGCCATGCTGGGAGCTGGTTAATAGGTTGTGGGTTAGAAGGTGGTAGAGGAGTTGATTGTGGATGCATTTTTCTAATATTTTTGGAAGGGGTGAGAGGATGCCTATGGGGTGATAGATTGTAAGTTCATTGGATGTCCCACCTTTGTGGAGGGGAATGATATAGGATATTTTCCAGAGAGTTGGGACATATTGTTCGGATATGGATCGGTTGATCAGGATTGATATGGGGTAGGCTATAGAGGGAGCTGCTACTTTTAGGAATTCATTTGGAAGTAGGTCGGCAGCAACACAGCAGGGTTTTAGCTTCATTAGGAGTGCTTTTATGTAGCTAGTTTGGATGGGAGAAAAAGTGAAAAGGGTGGGATGATTTACAGTTGGAAAGGGGAGATTAGGAGGTTTGCTGGGATGGTCTCCTAGCAGAGAGGTAATGGCATTAATAAAGTGGGAGTTGAATTGTGTAGAAATTGGATCAGTGTTGTTTGAGGAGGTAGGGCTAGTGTTGAGGAGTGGCCAGTGTTGAGAAGACAGTTGATGCTTTGCCAGAATTTTGGGGGGTTCTTTTGGTGCAACTGTTGACAGGATAGGAAGTAGTCTTGTTTGTCTTTCCTGATTTTTTTTTAGCTAGATTTCTAAGTTGCTGATAGTTAATGAGGGTAGCATTCATTATCTCTGGTAGTGTGGTAGGTGGCCCATGCTTTGTCCTTGCATTTTATTAATAGCTTAGTATCTGCTGTTAGCCAGGGCAGGGGGTTGGATTTTGATCTAACCTTCCTGATGAGAGCAAGATTATTAAGTATATTAAGGAAGTTATTGTTGAAGTATTGTACTGTCATATCTAGTTGGAGGTTTTTGAGTGGAGCCCAGTTACATTGTTGCAGCAGGTGATTGAATAAAGTTTCTTGCTACATATGTATTTGTAGGTGATGTTGCGTAGGGTATAGACTCGTTTTCTGTATAGGAAGATTGGGCTATGGCCACTGAGGGAATCAGGGAAACACTCTGCTAAGTAACCAAGATTGGGGTTGTTTGTTAAAATTTCGTCTAAAGTTGTCTGTTTTTTGGTGTGCTTGTCTATGCTGGTTGGTGGGGGGGGTATGGTTTGGGTGAAGTTAAATAGATTCAGAAATTTGGTGGGGGTGCTGGATGAACATGAATGCCAGTCAAGGTTGAGGTCACCTGGAATGATAGTTTCTTGGTTAGAATTGCTAGATTCCCAGGCTAGCAGACTTTCTATGGTGGGTAGGTTATTACCAGGAGGGAGGTAGGTGGCTATGATGAATATTGATTTGTCTGTGTTGATGTCCAGGCTGCAGTTTGGATTTCTGGGCTGGGCAGATCAGGGGGAGTGCATCTCAGCTGAACAATCCTAACGGTGCCCTTGAATATAATGGCTACTCCATCCCCTTTTTATTTAGTCTGTCTAGTCTAATGATGTTATAACCAGGTGTGATGACTTCAGTATCTTTTATGTGGGGCTTTAGCCAGGTTTCTGTAACTACAGCTATATCAGGATGGTAGGTGGTGAGGGCAGCATTGAAATCACTAGCTTTCTTGATTATGCTATGGAGGCTGAAGTTAGTGAACAGCAGGTCTGAATTAGAGACATTGGGTAGGGGAGTAGGGGTGGGAGTAGATAGAAGTAGTGGAAGTGGTTGGGATGTCGGAGGGAGAAATGTGGCTGGGTGAGCAGTTGTTGTTGGGTCCTGGGTTGGGATGAATGTCAGCTTGGAGTTTAATTTGTTTTAGAGAGTGCAGTAGAATGAGTCTAATTTGATGAATCAGTTTGTGGTATCTTAAAGTGGGTGACTTTGGGAAGTGAGTGTGTAAGTGTTTGAAAGGCTGTAGTAGTGCGGAGCAGTAGTTATAGAGTTGAGGGCTAATGTTGGTGAAAGAGTGGTTGTTAGGGGAGTGATAGTATAGAGGGAGTGTAAGTGAGTGAGAGTAATTGATATGGTATGAGTTTAGGTAGGAGGAGCTATAGGTGATGTAAAGGAAGAGGAGTAGAGATAATTTCCATATTATTGAGTAGCACAGGTGCATGGTGGTAGGTAGATAGGAGAGTAGTACAAATGGATACAGGTGGGGGTGGGTAGGATAGATTGAATGAACTAAGGTAGGGGTGGGAGGAGCTAATGGGTTGGGTGAGAGGTATAGGTTTTGGGAGAGGATATGTTGTTGGGAGTGGGTGTGGTCTGATTAGGTATAAATCTAATGTTAATGGGGGTTGGTGAGAATGGGGTTAGGGAAGGGGAGCGGAGTGAGCCTGAGCGAAGTGAAGGGTGAATGGAGCAGGTTGGTCCACGAGGCAGAGCAGAACCAGAATTCCACAAAAAATTATCAGTAGGAGGATTTCTTTCTAAAGGTCAGTGAGAGCTTGCGCAATAGTTAAATAGTTGAAATGTGTGGGAACTAGACCTGTATGTTAGCACCTTAGAATGGCAGCTAACATATGGTAAAAATGACTTATATGCTTGTGCCTTTATTATTGGTAGTGCAGAATGGTCGCTAATATAGAGTGAGATAACTTATGTTATTTTACTATAGGTCTGGCGCTATAAACTGTTCACTATCACAATAAACTAATTCAGCATATTGGCTATGGAAATGCTCTATAACTTTGGCTAGTATAAGGAAGAGGGAGAGAGAGCTAAAAGTATCGGCAGCCTCGGTTTATTGTGCACACCACAAGGTTAACTCTAATTCAAAAACTGACTGAAAACTTAGCACAGGGTTATTATTTTAGATTAGTTTAGATTTACACTGCAGATGCTAATTTTATTTGGAGAACTGGACCCTGAATTTTTTGCTGCCTGTGCTGGTACTGTTCAGGCTAACAGGGGATGCAGTCCACTGAAGTTAGGGCTGAAATAAAACTACAGATGCTAATTTTATTTGGAGAACTGGACCCTGATTTGTTTTGCTGGCTGTGCTGGTACAGTTCAGGCTAGCAGGGGATGCAGTCTGCTGAAGTTAGGGCTGAAATAAAACTGCAGATGCTAATTTTATTTGGAGAACTGGACCCTGATTTGTTTTGCTGGCTGTGCTGGTACTCTTCAGGCTAGCTGATAGAGTCATGTTCTCTGCTATTGCAACTCCTTTCTTAGCTTCTTTGGTTAGCTAAGCAATATTCTTCTTAGCCTGGTCTGTCTTTTCTATCTCTCACTTTTTCCTGCACTCCTTCTTTCTTTTCATGACTTCCTGGGCTACTGCATTACACTACCAGCTTTCCTTACATACCTTATGTGTTTTGTAGTCCTCACACATTCACACAGGAGGTGTTGCCATTCTTCATCAATTCCAATCCTCTTCTAGAGGTGCTAAAGCCCAGTCTTCAGCCTGGTCTCTATTAACCTTAGAGCCTTCCCATTGCTTAAAGCTGGTGGTTAACTGTGGGTTTAGTGCCTCTGAGGTGCATGTTGGCCAGTCTTGTACGTCATCTTGTGATTGACTTTGTCTCTCTTTCTGAACCATGTGTTGGCTACTATCAAGCCATTTGCTCTGCCAATATGTGCATTCTTTATCTGTACAAATGGACTATTTTTCTCACTATCATAATCCTCATGAATCTGTCACAAATTCAGATGATATCCCTGCCTTCTGAAGCCTCTCTCTCACCAAAATTCCCATACCATTTCTAGTCTGTCCTGCTCCTAAGTAGTAGATCTGGATCCCAAAGTGTCTTTTCTGCACTGCTGTTCTGCCCCTTCCATCTGATGCATAGGTTGTTCAGCTTCAGCTTCCTCCAGACCATCATGTCACCTGTTCCAATCTGCATACTTTCAGTAGTTCATGTTTAGCAGTGGTTGGTTGGTTTTAGATCCAGCCTGGTGACCAGACACACACTGGCCAATAGGAGCATATGCAATAGGTAGGCCCTGGTAATTAACAATGACCATTTTGGTGACATTAGTCAACAAAGAACACAGTCTGTGATCCATGTTTTCCTTTCTTGAGGATACTGTGCACCACAGTGGTTGGACTATACATCTCTCCCCCCTTTAGGACACCATGTAGAATACTCTGCTGCCCACAGCTCCATTCATTGGTGAGTTTGAGATGGAAACACTAAGAACATTTTTCAGAGGTGGGAAGAAGCTCACAGAGACACAAGGAGAACATGCAAATGCCAAACAGGCATTGGCCAAAGGTCAGGATCAAACAGTGAACTTTGTGCATAGCAGGCAAAGACCTTAACCATTATGCCATCTGGCCTCTAATAATGAGAGCACTATTAAAACAAAATGAAATGGACCTGCATACCTCTCTTATAAGTGGGGACTTGCACCCAAAATGGCTTACTTTTATCAAGTCCAGGGTCACTACAGTGTCACATAGAAATACAAGAGGTGTTATTATTAATCCATTGATGGTTCCATAGTCCTCCATTTATCATTGGCAGAATAGCATATGATTATGCACAAGGAGAAAGTATTATGATATATTTACTGTTAGGTGTACTAACAAGGCAGTGACATTTGAAAATGGTACTTAAAACACATTTAAATGTTGGGTTAGATTAACTGACTAAATAGGATATGGACAAATGACAAGCTGACTTAAAACTGAAAACAAAATAGCTGTGCCCCTGGCACTAGCACTCCTTATGTAGCACATTAAACTTTGAGGCCATATTGTATTGCAGAAAATGCAAACCAAAGTATAAAAAAGAAATTAGACAGACAAGGACCACTGAACAAATATTTCAAGGAAAGGACCAGCTTTGGCATTATTTCTTCCTTCATTCAGTGGAGGCATGGGCTGAGCAGCAAGATGGTTTCCATCATATGTGGAGTCTGGGGTGATTTTCTGACCTATAACTCCTCCCCCTTACATTGCTACCATTATACTATGACCAGAAAGGTATAGGGAAACTATGCTGTGCTGTGACCCAGACCCAAAGGGATGAGCACTAACCATCTATCCCACAATGCCCAGTCTGATGTCAAGCTTCTTGGAGTTCCAGCCTATGCCAGAACCCCACTAGAGCAATGTCATCATGCTTCCTCCCTCCCCCAATAGGAATGCCTCATCCTCTCTACTAACTCTATCAAGCACCGAGCCACTAGTTGAACTTGGGTCACTTTGATCACAGTCAGGGGTGTATGCCCCCTGTGCATGTATCATAATAATGCTGCCAGGTCTTCATCCTATCAAACCATCTGGGATACAAGCAGCTCCCATGAAATGCCATATAACCTGTCTGTGGAGAGACTAGACTGGTATAATATATGTTGGTACAGGGCCATTTTCTGCTAACCCAGCTTCACCAGACCCAGCACTGAATGATGTGGCATATTCATAACATTAAAATGAACTGCCTAGTGTCATTGAATGGCTGACTGCATAATCACCAAAGAATATGCATTTTATTTATTTTAAAGAAAGTATTACCATGCAAATAAAAAAGCACTGTATATTAGTATATGTTTAGAGTACAAATAATGAATTACATATATAAGTCTGAATCACATTTCTGGCACGATATTGTCATTGGTGCTATTGGTCTGCTCATCTGAAAAATATGGATGGGTATATGAAATTTAACATAGTAGGGCAAGAATGTTTGCTATGATGAACACGGTCAGAAATATACTCCCCAGACAAAAAAAAAAGCCTTAGAGATGTGTGGCATGATCTCAACATCCAGTACCTGCTAATAATGACAATGCTATGCTACCATCATACCAAACAGAAAACAGAATGCAACACACTTTACTGCAATGTCGACACAGTACCCATTCTGAAAAATTATAAAACACATTCTGAATGGCAGTTAAGGCACTGTAACCTGTATAATCGTTGACTGCAGATATCTACAACAGGAGCTAGAATTGATATGAGTCTGTGGCTAATCCTTATACAAAGGTCATGGAAATAATCATCTTGGACCTTATCAACAAGGACATAGATAATCTCCTGACTCTAGACTGAGCCAAGTTCAGATCCGTTAAGTTTAGATCATGTCTGCTAATTCTGTTTGACTTCTTCGAGAAGCTCACCAAGGCCATGGATGAGGGAAACACTGTGCATACTTCCTACCTTGACCTGGCCAAAACATTTGATACAATAACCCAACTGAGGTAGAATAGAGAAACTATCTCATCTGGGTATAAACCCCTGTGTCACAAGGTATGTAGCCAAATGGCTCATTGACAGGGCACATAATCTCAAAGTGGGTGAATTCATCTCTAACAAGAGGCCAGTCACTAGAGGTGTGCCACAGGGCTATGTACTAGGCTGTCTTCTGTACGGCCTTTGCCTGACCAAGTTCACTGATGACTGCAAATTGGGGAAATTATTGAATTCCTGAATTATACTGATATACTGCAGAAAAAATTAACACAGACAAATGATTGGTGCCAGAGCCATGGATTGAAACTAAACACAAAAATTGCATAATTATTCCCTTTTGGAAATCAAAGGTCCCAGTTATTTACAATATAGACAGCACCCCCTCCTAAGAGCAGATCCAGTGGTATATGATCTGGGTAATCAGGTTGATGGTAATCTGAACTTTGGCCACCATGTGTTCACAGTGGTGAAAAAGTCCATCTATGTGACACAACTCATAAGTAAGGGCATGCAATCTTGATCATAGGTTCATAGGTTCATAGGTAGGCATTAGGCTATCTGCCCAAAGGCATTTATAAGCCTAACCAGAATGTGTTGGTTATGCCACCCCCTTACATTAATTCCCTGCACCTCTGTCCAGCAGAGCCACTGAAGTGATCCCTAGGGTAAACTTTCTGTTTCCCATCCACTTGTCAAGGTATCTCTTGAAGAGTGTTAATGAGGAGCTCTGCCTAATGTAGATTGGAATCTTGTTCCAAAGCATGGGAAGTCTCTGGGACAGGAATCTATCCATCCAGCACATCATATTTATTGTTGTGGTGAGGTTTAGATCCCTAGACCATGTGGGCTGAAGGGATTAATGGTTTTCTTAGGTGGAGCATGTCCATCAATTCTGGGTTGGACATGGCATTTTATGTCAGGCAGAGATCACTTCTGAGTAGGCGCTATGCGACCGAGTACAGCTAGAGTTTCTTCAATTGAGCTGCATAGGGTATCTGTTTGAGGCCAGTGATCCTCTTGCTGAGGTACTTCTGTGGTCTTTCTAGCTGTTGCAGGTGTCTTGTAAGGTACATCCCAAATGGGGTGTTGTACTCTAAGATGGGTCTGATGAGTGATGAGTAGAGGGGCACAATGACCTCTTTTGATCTGGATGCGAACCCTTTTGTGATTAGGTGGGTCACATAGAAGGATTTTCCAACCACTTTGGCAATGTTATTATCAAAGGAGAGATTATTATCTACTTGGGTCCCCAGATCCCTCATTACGTCTTCCATATTTAGGGGACTACCACCTATGTGGTAGTTTGTGGGTACTTTGTTTTTTCCAAAGGGGATGACTATGCACTTTTTGGCATTTTGCATGAGGCCATGATTTTGACAGCAGGTATTCGTCTCAGTGAGACCCTTTTGGAGGATGTCTGTGTCAGCTGGAGAGTCAATTATAGCCCCTAGTTTGCAATCATCTGCAAACTTGGTCAGCCATAGTCCTCCTGTGCTTGCCTGTACCTCTGAGAAGTATGCCTCTACTTCCGAGAAGTATATGCCGAACAGGAGAGACCCTAGGACTGAGCCCTGCGGAACGCCACTTGTAACCAGTCTAGAGCCGGACCTAGCTCCCACAAATCTCACCATGTGGGTTCTGTCCATGAGCCAGTTGGCAACCCATCTTGTGATGTAGAGGTTTATGTTCAGGCTGGTGAGCTTGTCTTTAATACCAGAATAGGGAATGGTGTTGAAGGCCTTTGTGAGGTCAAGATAGGCTGTGTGTACCACCTTTCCCTCATCTATAGCCTTGGTAACTGTTTCAAAGAAGTCCCCCAGGTTTAGGAGGCATGATCTGCCCTTAACAAAGCTGAACTGGGTAAGGTCCAGTGTTTGGAGGTTCCCAATGTCTCTGTTGAGTTCCATGATGATGCACTCCTTGCAGACCAAGCTATTCAGTCTTATAGTTTGATAGCTCCTGGGGTCTGTTGTGGCTCCACCTCTGTGGAGCAGAATAACTGTTGCTGTGCACCACTCTGTGGGTATGTAGCCTGTGGAGAGGCTGAGTTTGAACAGTGTGTTTATGTGAGGGGTTAGTTCATCTTTGAGCTCATGTAGGACGCAGCCTGGGACACCGTCCGGTCCCATTGATGCTGTGTTTTTGGCTTTGGAGAGGGCTGTTTTAACCTGAGTGTCTGTGATTTCAGGGGCTCTACATTCTAATGGTATGGTTCTGGGCCCTTTTAGGGGTAAGAGGGGGGTGATGTTTGCAATAAACCTGTCTACCAGGATGATGGCGATATCAGTCAGTTCAGTGTATTATGTGTCATTCTGCACTAACTCCAAGCAGATCTGAGCATTGCCACTTAGATTCTTGACATAGCTAAAGAATGCGTTGTGGTTATCTTTGGAGTCCTTGGCAATTTTTCCTTGGAAGCTCGCCTTGGATGATTTTATGAGGGATCATAGTTTCTTGCTGATACTGATCAGGGATGTCTTCCCTTCTTGGGATTTTACTCTTTTCTGTACTAATTTTCTCCTTCTATTGTATAGTTTATTTATTACAGGGGGTCCACCAGACTGGTTTCCTTTTCTTGGTGGAGTGAGTCTTAGTTTTGCTGCTTGGGATAGCATGATCCATGCATTCTTGTAGGTGCTAGGCAGAATGCATTTGTAAAGGATTTTTCAACTTGGACAGAGTTATTCTTTAGCATGGGAGCTTTGAAATGTTCCACCTCGGTCTTAAGTAACATGAAGTCTGCTTTTGAAAAGTTTTTCATGGTGGTTTCCTTGTCCGCGGGGCAGGGCAGAATGTGGATATCCAAAGTGATTTGTTCATGGTTAGATCTAACCAGCGAGGGGTTGACCTCCAGTGTGGAACACCGGTCACTCATGTTGGTGATGACCAGGTCCAATATGTTGTCACCTCTGGTGGGAGTGTTGACCAGTTGATCCAGGGTGTTTGAGTTTATAAATTCTAGGAAATGTTGGGCAAGGGAGTTAGTACTTGAGTAGTTCTCCCAGTTAATGTTTGGGTAATTGAAATCACCCAATATTAGGGTGTTTGGTAGGACCTTTATGTTTCTCAGTATTTCCGGAAATGCGGAATGGGGGTCCTGAGACATGCTGGTTGATCTGTAGTAAGCTACAATTTGAATTGCAGTTTTGTCCATTGTTAGTTGCACGTGGATGGTCTCTGAAGCATTGTGCTGTGCCACTAACCTGGAGGTGTGGGTATCCTTGATGAATATGGATATGCCCCCACCTTTTGTATTTCGGTCCGGGTTCTGTGGCCGAAATGTATGGTATGACTTGTAGCCTGGTAATGCTGGGGTGCTCTCTGGAGCCATAAACCAGGTTTTTGTTACTGCACATATATCGATTTTCTCCATACTGAGGAGTGCCTCAAGTGCGTGCATTTTGAGGTTTAGACTTCTGGCATTGAGTAGCATTACCCTCAGTTTTTTGTTATTTCTTTATTATTCCATTATACTCAGCTCTCATCAGACCAATAATTGAGCATAATGCACCCTTTTGCATGTACCTCACCAAACATTTGCAACAGCTGGAGCAACCCCAAAGGTTTCTCAGAAGGAAGATTCAGGGGAATAATAAAAAACAAGTACTATGCGGAAAGATTGAAAGCCATATCACTTTATTCTGTCTCCTCCAGACTCCTAAGGGGTGTCTGACCTACAGAGCAGTCTCCATTCTGGCCCTGATGGAAATGTTACACATTCAAAAATCAAGCTGCACAAGGGTCACTCATTACAAGGATCTTATCCTACCTTCTAACATAAATCAATCATGTTGGATAGATAGAGATGTCTTTCAGAGACAAGCCCTTCTCTAGAACAAGCTTTACAATCATATAAAGCAAAGCTCTTCCCTGACCATCTTCAAGTGCAGCCTGGATCAATGGATGGGTAATCTAAATTTACTCCTGGGATGGTGCCATGTCCCTCATGGACAGAGGTAGTCATTATTAGATACCATAGCATAGGATCATACCTCTGTAAACTTTGTTCACCTAGCTATTGAAAATTGGAAAACTCGGGTTAAAAATTATTTTGAACTATGAACCTAGTAACCTATGTGACAGAGGTGAACATCAATTAGTTTTTTTTAAAGTGGCACCACTGTATGATCTGGCTCCTCATAGATCCACATGCTAGTATATCACTTGAAAAACAAGTTTCCAGAAATGGCTACAGAACTTGCACTGTTCCCCTATGAAGCCTGTTTAGTTAATGAGCCATATCTAGTTAGGGAAGATTCTGAAAATGACTGCTGAATGTAAAAGGATTCTCAAGTAATAATATTCTGTCTATGAGGCCTCCAGCATGGCAAGGTTCCTTAAATCACCACAGCACATGTACATTCTCACACATGGAGCAGACCTAATGACAGAACTATTTATAGAGAGACAGGTTCTTGGAAATGACTGTTGACTGGTTACCCTGTGGACAATACTCAGTGAGTATGGTCTACCCACCAGACATATTTCCTGAAATGACTGCACAGCATATACATGCTTGACAACAGACTACACTCAGTGGGCAAGGCCATCTCAGACAATTTTGCAGGATTGGGTTTAGGACGGGCACAAAATCTCCTGCTAATCTCACTCAGCATACAAATCTGTCTCCACAGGCAGGTTGACACAGTTTTAAAAATGACTGTAAAAAGACATTTTCACATGTACCAAACTCAGCTGGCTAGGCACTCCCAGCTAGAAAAAAAAAGTCTGAGAATAGCAGCAGAACATTCAGTGTCCCATGCTAACAAGAGCTATCAGATGATACCATAGCCCTGTTACATTCTTGCCGTAAGTAGCTGGAGAAACATGATTAGCATTAACGAGTTCATGTCATGAATATATTTAGAATTGAGTAGACAATTATTAAAGTAATGAAATTACATGATTTTGCTTAATATATAATGTATAACCAACCAGAATTACATGCAGTTATATGGTAGCTATAAAAAATATACACAGTAGTGACTATAAGCTGGAAACAAAATCATGGACACTAGTAACATTTAAGTATCGCTGTGACCACTGTTGAGTTTCTCTGCCCAGGTGAAAGGATGAATTCAGAAAAATAAATAGATACATACATATAAACATACATACATAAAATAAAACACAATAAAATAAAAACAATTCATTTGCTACAATAAACCCAGAAGCTATTGGTCATCATCTGGTTTGCTTCCTCATACATCTGAGAAGAAATCTCAGTTTCAACAGCGGACTATATTTGATAGTTGAGGCTGCCTAAACAGCCAAACAAATTTCAGTAAATTTCTTTATGAAGAATTACCCTGTTTGTGAAAATAAATTAGTTAGTGCAAACACATTGCAGTAAGATAAAAGCAACTTTCTAGCTACACTATGACTCACCTTCACTCAGTCAACTGTGCATTACTGTTTCTAATCATTTCTTCATTGGTTGTTGGGTACACACCAGGCTAATGACCACTAGGGCCATTTTAAGCCTACCCATGCAGCCCAAATGTGATCCACAAATGTGATTTATATAGAGGGTGATTGACTGACTGCCTCTGTCCATCAGAGAGAGAGATGCCAGGCCAGGGTAAATTTCATATGTAAGTGCATAGTTTCATAGTTCTTTCTAACTAATGGTTGAATTTTGATATCTCTATATCCCTAAACATTTTACAGCATACATGAACACTAGAGTCTGCAACACTGACTAACCCTATGTTAGGAAAATGTATAACTGCAATGCAATATGTAGACTTAGTGTATTAAAATGTACAACTGCAATATTCAGGTTTAGTGTATTAAGGGTTAAAAGGAGTTAATGCACATATTCTGCTTATTCTGTGCGAAAATATGCAGCTGCTAGAAGCTCTGAAGAGAAATTATTCTGCTTATTCTGTGTGAAAATATGCAGCTGCTAGAAGCTCTGAAGAGAGAACAATGGATGCCTGTAAATTCACTATGGTCAGCAGAAAGTGTATTGAGGCCAGGACTCTACCTTGAATGTATCATATCAGAACTAGAGAAAGAATTGTGAGAAACTAAGGGAAGCTGAAACAAACTCAAGGCCAAGTTGTTTTTCTCAAAAAAACATGTTTTTGCAAGACAGCAATTATTTGACCATGTTAGCAGCAAATCTAATAATAGCTTTTTTCTGTGAACTTGTAGAAAACTGTATAAAAACTGTAGGCTGAACTATGGAAAATCAGACAAATCTTGTACCTACATGCTTTGTCTCCTTGCTGCAAGTAATAAAGGGTGCCTTGCTTGAACCTAACGTGCATTGATCTTTGTGTTTTCCTTTACACCTTACAAAACAGCAAGATGAACATAGCTTATAAAGTACTTAATATCAGGATCTTCATATGCCAGAACCTTGGGAATTGGGCTAATGCAGTTTATTTCACCTTTAGGGATGTTATTACACACATCACAGAATGTAAACCATTGTTGAGTGGCACCATCACATGTCCCCTCAGGTATCTTTTAAAATAATGTGACATACACCATGTACAGAATTTACATATCCAAAAAGCTGTCTGCAACGTGTGCAGATTGTTGTGGTGAATTCCCTCCTTTAATCACCTTCATGCTCTGCTATTTCTCTTCCCACCTGTTTCTATTGTGCTGAATGGTTGCACATTAAACTAATATGCTTGATAGTTACAGCAGCTGTTTGGGCTCACACAAATTCTTCTCAACTACAAAATCATGCTAACTAACCATATATGTTTTATAACTTCATGCAATAACATCTAACATGTTGGCATGTTCAGCATATGCATAGGCTCAAGTGGAGTTACACTGAAATGGCTACACAAAATACCACTATATGCACACTACATAGAAAAAAAAATGTTGTCAGCACAAGATAATGCTGTGCTGAGTTAATCCTGCCCATAGTTTTAGTAAAGAGACACAATATTGCATTAAATGTTTATCCTTAAAGAAAAGGTGCCATGACTTACAGTTCAAAGATAGCATGCTTGAGGAGCTGCTCAAAACATTTGATACATTTTATCTTAAACATAAACAATGCACTGTTATTTCTGCTTCACATTGTATGGCAAACCTGTTTTGTACATTGCTGTATGCAGCAAAAACAGAACAGTGCTGTTGTTGAACAGACACTTCAACAGGGATACACAATTATTTTGATTTTTTCATGATAGCTGAACAGCCAATTAGTTAGTTACACAGTCCTGTAACAATAACTGAAACATACTTTGTGGAGAGGGCATCATCAGCCGTCCCAGGATGCCGGTATATCCTTGGCTTCCTTAGCGCTGCAGGTAGTACATTTAGACATCTTAACATTTTTGCTGACAGTGGCAATTGAGGATGTATAGTTCATGTCTCATTTAAGGCTAGCTGCCCTTGAGGGCCATTTTAAGCCTAGCCACTTTCAATGTTTGTGCTCAAAATAACCTATCCCATTTGGTCCTAGACTGGCTTTACCCATCCCATGCTTAGTAATTATATATTACCCCTAATAAGAATAACTGGAAACATACCCTAGGCAGTTTAGGGGACGGGACAAAGGATTTAGCAGTTGCCTATGTCCATTAGTAGAACAGTGGGAAATCGTTAGGTAAATTTTCTGTTTCCCATCCATAGATTTAAGTTTCACTTTAAAACGGAAAGGGACAAATTTTGTTTGATGTAGATAGGATGTCTTTTCCACAGCAGCAGCAGTATATTCTGCTTATTGCCTTATATCCTTTTATCCTTTCTTTGATATCCTAGCACAAATAATAGTAAACTCTTAGCCCATATTTCTATCACTTTCTTTTCTACTGGAATTGTACTTCAGCAATCCAAATTGATCATTTGTAAGTGTTTTTTCATCTGTTTAATTGTAAAGGACTACAGAGTCAAGTGCAATAGTGTTTTTCTGCTTTAAAAGTGTTTTTATTCTTGTATCTGCTTTAACTTTTGAAAAAAAAAAAAAAAATCCTATCTCTGTACTCATTTCCTGCCTTTCTAGAGATAGTAGAGTCCGGTTTTCAGACTTTGCTGAATTCAGGGCTGTTTGTAAGTTCTGTGTTGCCCAGACCTTTCTAAGATAGAGGGACGCTTCTCTGTTCATCAGTGAGAGTGGTGAGCTTTGAAATAGCCTATCTGTTGCCTGGGAGGAGTGGTTACAGCTCATCATCTGTAGTTTTACTGGCCATTTTGAGCTATATCTATTTCTTTCGCCTTTCTGTTTAAAAATGCATGTTTGTGCGGTTTTGCGTATCGCGCAGCAGCGTTAAACTATTCTCATCGCCAGAAAGTCTGCTCTTCAGTTTTTTCCCTTAGAACTAGCCAGTCTCCTAGTTTTAGCACTGTAAACTGTTTCTGTTCACATGTACTAACCATTCTCCTAGTTTTAGCACTCAAGACTGTTTCTGTTCACTTGAACTCACCAGTCTTCTAGTTTTAGCACTCAAAACTGTTCTTTTCCCTAGAAATAGCCAGTCTTCTAATTTTAGCATGCAAACTGTTCCTTGTGCTCAGCACTTGTCCAAATCTCACTCCAAGCACTAAATAATCTACAAATTACTGCAGCACTCAGCTTTCCTCAATAATCAAGAGGGAATCAGCTCCCAGTACTTAAATAAATAAGCACTAATCAGGCATGTCCAAGGGTCAGCTCCCGGTGTTTTTTCCTGTCAACCTGATAAATCTGGGCATCTTGGGGCAATGTAGCAATTGCCTCGTACAGTGAGAACCCTCTCCTCCCTCCACCCAACACTACAACCTGTGAGAGATGCACTTATATAGCCAAACCGGAAGCCAAGCTCTCTCCAGCCAAGACTGGATTAGACAATCAAGAGGAGAAGGTTAATACCACACCACTCTCAACACATAGTCCATCAAAACCTGCACCACCCAAACTCCCACATAATAACACAAAACACACTCCTACATTTGCGGAGGCTCAAAATAAAAATCTGTCCAAACAACAGAGACCGCCAAAGCCAAAACGCCAGCAACCACCACCCTCCCAACACTACCTGAATGACACATAGCCCGCAAAATCAGTGTACCATTCAACCTCAGCCCATAAGGCAAAACAACATACCCAACAAATGAGTCATTCGTGACGCTATAGTCAGGCACAATGACGTCCCTTTCACCAGGATAAACAAGGAGAAAATTACTGTCAGCTGTCTGTTGGGTGCCCGGGTCTGCCATATAATGCTCGCACTCAGGTCACTCCACAACAAGTGCAAATATGAATCTGTCATTCTCCATGATGGAGTGAATGACCTGAGACATACCTCTCTGGAATACACAAAAAGAGACATGGAGGTGCTCTCTGACCATGTGGCCCAGGCAGGTATGGCACTAGTAGCATCCTGCCATTGCCCAGAATGATACCACAGCACAAGGACAAAATGATTGAATTCAACAATTGGCTAAGCTTCTGGTGTCATTCAAAGGGGATCCAGTATCTGGCTGCCTGGTACGACATGATCGACAGGCCACAATGCTTTGCCAGAGATGGCCTGCATCTGTCACTGCTGGGATTCTGGGTACTGGCTAAGGCTCTTGCCACCATTATAGTGCCTTTTTTAGGCAAAGCTCAAATGTCAAATGCACCACCATAGTAGACATAAACAAGCAAAGTCTAGGGGTAATGCTGCTCAATGCTAGAAGTCTAAACCTCAAAATGCACACACTTGAGGCTCTCCTTAAGATAGAGAATTGGAGAAAATACCATACCCATGAACTACCAAATAGGCAGTAGGCTACTGAACACTGAAAGTGTGATAAGAGTCCTTGGGATACAGGTGGATAGTAGTCTCGCTTTTGATAATCACATCACCACAGTATCAGGAAATCCTTATACATGGCACACCTTATCACAAAGGGGTTCTTCTCCTCAAAAAGAGAGGTAATCATTCCTCTCTACTAATCCCTTATTAGACCTATCATAGAGTACAGTGCCCCATTTGGCATGTACCTCCCAAGACATCTGCAACAGCTGGAAAGGCCAGTGAAATACCTCTCTAAGAGGATTGCTGGCCTCAAACAGATACCATATGCCGACCATCTCAAAAAACGTCAGCTCTACTCTGTCGCATATTGCCTACTCTGAGGTGACCTTTGCCTAACATACAAAGCCATGTCTAACCCAGACCTGATGGATATGCTACACTTAAAGAAATCCCAATCTCTCTGAGCCACATGCTCCATAGACCTAAACCTTGTCACCACAATAAACAGAGCATGCTGGAGGAATAGATGACTGTTCCAGAGACTTCTCTTGCTCTGGAATAGACTGCCCATTCATGTGTAGCACAGCTCCTCATTAGCCCTCTTTAAGAGAAATCTTGACAACTGGATGTGAAATAGGAAATTCACCACGGGGATCACTGCTGTGGCTCTGCTCGACAGGGGCACAGGAAAATAATTTTCTTGGGTGGTGAAAGCCAGGGAACCTCATTTGGCTAGGCTTGTATAGGCCCTAAGGCCGATAGCCTAGTACTTACCTATGAACCTATGAACCAAGCCAGCACTAATTATTCATGTATTAAAAATTGCTTCCCCACCAACCCACAAGATTATAGACTCATGACTATACTTTGCCACCATAACAAAGATGTGAAAAATGCTTGTGTACACAAATTGTTGAGTACATTAACACACATTGTTGAGCACATTAACACATATGTTCCACTCCATGATCCTCATCATGGATTTGTACAGAAAATAGCATCCTTAATTACAGTTTAGTCAGTTAATCATTAAAAATCTATTGTAGAATGGAGAAGTGTCATCTCACATGGATAATTTTAAAACATTTTATAGTACAGATCATAAATCTTTCTTACATAAAATATGGATATTTTCAAATATTCTTTGTTATTATGAAATTTATGATTCCATTCTTGAACTACAGGTCAGATGTTTTAAATTTGTTAAAAACTAGCCAAATAAGCACTCAACACAGAAAACAAATCCCTGAACTTGGAAGTGTTACTAGAAGTGTCCATCAATATTCATCGCTGGGGCTCTTCTCCCTGTCTATAAAACTGCATAACTTCAGTTTATCCAGCCAGCAGATATTACGTTGAACACAGACAGCGTTATGCTTTATTGATCTTCCTTTCTTCCTTTGATATAGAAAAGCAAATACAAAGAGACTTTATAAGCATTTGCATTTGGCTTCAGTTAAGAGGCTAAATATAAGCAGGCACCATCATTTTGGCTGAAAATCAAAATGTTAGAGTCAGTAATAATTTGCTTCATGGGTTTATAGGTATGTAATAGTCTCACAACCACCACTACCTTAATAAGACTAGCCATGTAACCCAACCCAAATGAGTCACTGTATATCATGGGTGTTGGAGGGGTTATGTTTCTTAGAAAGTTTCTGGAGGTTATGTAGGATATGTTACTTTTGGCATTATGGTCTGCCCCTGTCCATTAGAGATGGGGGCACCAGACCCAGAGTGATCTTCCAGTTTACTATCCATTGTTCAAGGTTACACTTTAATAGAGTTAGGGATGGGCTCTGTGTCACATGGATAGAGAGTCTGTTCCAAAGCATAAGGATCCACTGAGACACATATCTGTCTCACCAACAGCTCCTGTTTATGTCA
>NC_056727.1:37376940-37379440 GCF_019279795.1 Protopterus annectens | reverse complement strand
ATGTTACAGATGCAACCAATTTAAATCTTTTCTCCAACCAACTCACTTTTCTATCTAGAAAGATAATAGCAGTACTTGCCTTTATGCCAGAGATAGAATATGCCCCACTAATAATAGCATTAACCTCTATAACTATCAAACTGTCTGTAAAAGCTACCAATAGCAGTGTATTAACATTACTTTATCCCAATGTAAGATATGCATAGTATTAGACAACTTTCAAGAAGACAAGTAAAAGGAGTTCCCAGACAATGTTAAACCCTTCTACCTCTTTCTGCATTTACCTTAAAACTGCAGTAAAATTGCAACTTCCCCTATCTTTCTTGCAATTACTTCTTCAAATCCTCTCCCTAGTGCCTCAAGGCTGGTGCATGTAGTACAATATTACAAAGGCCACAGTTTGGTTATGGCATAGATAAAAAAAACAAACTTTGTAAATTAGTGTCTGCAAGGTAGAGCTGCCTCCCCTAGGAAATCAGGAACGGTAAGGATTTTTCATTTTTCAAGTGAAAAAAAAAACTGCAGCTCAATGCAAACAAGTAAACAGTTTCATTTCCTTTCAAGTCAATAACTGAGCAAATACCTCCATAGCTTTACACTTCATAATGTATTCCTTGATTTGTGCTACAGTAATACTTCATCACCTTGACATCCATGCACACACACACACACACACACACACACACACACACACACACACACACACACACACACACACACTGATAGATCAGAATGTAAACACTATGAACTTGCAATCAGAATAACAACAGTTAGCAGTGGAGTCAAGATGGTTAATTGATAGCACCTCCAATAAAGAGTACAGTTAAGTCTTTAAAAAATAAATAAATAAGAGACTACTATTGACTTCATATTATCTATAATACATCGGTTTTAAAAAATATTCCAGCATCTAGCAAGTTCCTGGAATTTTCCTGTTAGTTTGCTCTAACACAGCTTGCCTTTTATTCTCTTAAATATGAGGTTATCTAAGATTTCTCACATGGATTTTTCACTTAGTAAGCATATATAACAAATGATGTCTTCTTTACAGGATTTATAATTGAAAATACACTTCTATCAACAGAAACTAGACAATTTACAAGAAGCAGTTTTAAAAGACTGAGCTTCTCAAAGATCTGCTTTAGAAACAAGACTCAGTCATCTAGGAAACTGAAACCTCTGTAGCACATGTTGATGGAAGACTTTAGGAAAATGCATTTTATAATAAGTTAGGAGATTTAGAAATAGAGAGAGGACATGTAATATCATGATATTTGATCGGCCAGAAAAAATAGAAGGTGAAAATATCAACTATTTTCTTACAACCTGTAAACACAGTTTTCTTAATTTACAAGAAGGTATATTATATGGCATTGAAAGGTCTCACTGCTCTTTAGGTAAGCCTTCTCCTTCTCCAAGCTTGCAGTGTTCACCAAGATCTGTAGTATTACATTTAATGTGCTTTCTAGACAAAGAACAAGTACTGTAAACTGTTTGGTCTAGAGAACCACTAAAACGTGTTCAGAGTTTAATTAGATTTGATAATGACTATGCTACAAAGACCATGGCAAATGAAAAAAATTGTGGCCAGTGATCAAAGTATTGGAACAACATAATATTATAGCTTAGCTTCTCTTTCCATCAAAAACTGAGATCTTCATGCAGTCTGATCAAAATATTTGACACCGAAAAAGAAGCTTCTGCCTACAGTTAAAAAAACATTGGTCAGATGTCACTTGCAAAATGGAAAAGACTTCTCAGCATACTCAGTCTTTATTAAAAGAAAATAAGACACAAACTCTTTATTTTGCTATAGCTGTTTCTCAGAACATTGGATATTCAACTTATTTTAATATCCCTTATTCCCTCTTGACTAACAATTTAAATATGTATTGTAATCTTAACTTATACTTGGGTCAGCTCTCAATGGTTTTAAAACTCTTGAATTTCTAGTTTGCTAAAACAGGTCACATTTCATAGAATACCTATGAACTGCTAAAAATTTGACCCATTAATAAGTTTCATATGCACATTTTCATTACTGCTTGTGTTTACACAAATTGCAACTAAAGTATAAAGTGGTTTGTTTTGTCATGCTTCAGTTTCATTTTTCAAACAGCAAAACAATGCAGGGGAAAAGATCAACTGGTATGTAAAACACATCAATGTAGAAAGGTCAAAAACACACCAGCTGTTCACAGTAGAGGTGGTTCCAAAACTTTAATAAAATAGTAAAATATAAAGAACAGGTTCCTGTTCTTTATTTTTACTCTTTTATTAAAGTTTTAGAACCACCTCTACCATGAACAACTGGTGTGTTTTTGATTTTTCTTCATTTTACTAATATTCACTGCTTGTTAATTAATGAATTTAAATTCAATAGCATGCTTTTGCTTCTGAATTGTCGACTTTCATTAAGATATGAATTTATTATTGAAATATAAATATTTATCTTCACTCACCATTGTAGAATTCCTAAGACTGTTCCTTTTGCTGGTAA